>NC_141687.1:718933707-718959889 GCF_964263255.1 Lissotriton vulgaris
ACTCCTCCGGGTCCAAGTCGTCAGGTAAGAAACACAAGAAGTCGAAGAGGCATCATCGCTCTTCTGACTCCCCCCGACGCTCGCGCGACGCGGCCAGGGGATCGGGTGACACCGCCCACGCGGCTCCTCGGGAGTCGCTGGCGTCGCGTCCGGCCCCATACCCTCCGGTCCCTGGGCTGAACGCGACGCCGGAGGAGATTGAGCGTTTCCTCATGGCCATGAGGTCCCTTTCTCCTCGGACGGGTTCCGCGGCGCCTACAGGCCTAGCGAACCCGTCTGGGGGCCCTAGTGGGTCGGGGGCTCCGACCCCGATGCTGTTGGGTGCTTCGGCCCGACGCCGCCGGCGCCTTCGGGCGGCACCGTCCCCGATGCCTCCTTTGTTTCGGTTCCGACGGCGCCTATCGGCGCCGCACCCGACGCCGTTTGGAGATTTTTACTTCTATGAACCGACCTCATGCAATTACGACCCTGAGTCTCAGGAGATGGGTGATGAGGAGGATTGGGAGGGGTCTGAGGACCCTCTGACCAAAGAGTGTCAGTCTGATATGGACTGAGCAGGAGACCTTGGGGAAGCTAGTGGCCTGGACACCTCTCCAGACACTGGATTTGTCTCTCCTCCTACCGTGGCTTCGAAGGAGGGAGCTACCTATGGTGTGGTGTTGACAAGGGCTGCCAAGGCCTTGGGCCTTAAGCTCCTCGTCGCGGCCGTGAGGACTAACCTCCTCACAGAGGTCCTTAAGCCACAGTCATGCTCCATGGAGCCTCTGCTGCCGTTTAATGAGGCCTTGACCGACGTTCTTTTGGGCACCTGGTCCAGGCCCGCTACGGGTGCGCCCGTAGATAGGAACGTGGCCAGACGCCACCGCCCGGCTCCGGGCGACCCATGTTTCCTGTCCTCCCACCCCACCCCCGAGAGTCTGGTCATCCAGGCCTCTAATTCCCAGACCGCATTCCCGTCGGCCCCGCCGGACAGGGAATCCAAGAGGTACGAGAATTATGGCAAGAAGATATTCTCGTCCCTTAGTTTGGGACTGCGGTCGTCCAACACCGCATGCCTCTTGGGCCGCTACACCCACTCTCTG
This sequence comes from Lissotriton vulgaris, assembly GCF_964263255.1. Classification (NCBI taxonomy): domain Eukaryota; kingdom Metazoa; phylum Chordata; class Amphibia; order Caudata; family Salamandridae; genus Lissotriton; species Lissotriton vulgaris. The sequence continues at coordinate 718,934,790 of NC_141687.1, forward strand.
TGGGAGACGGTGGCGGAAGTGCTGCCAGAGTGTCCGTTGGAGGTACGGGCCAAACTCGGCCAAGTCCTTGTGGAGGGCCGGGACGCAGCCAAGTATTCCATCAGGTGTGGACTGGATACTACTGACTCGCTGGGCAGAGCGATGGCTACGACAGTGGCGGTCAGACGCCACGCCTGGCTGAGATCCGCCAATTTTTCGGCAGATGTTCAGAACACTCTGATGGATATGCCGTTCGATGGCCGTCGCCTCTTTGGCGACAAGGCAGACCACGCGCTTGAGCGCTTTAAGGACTCCAGGGCTACGGCCAAGTCCTAGGGCCTCTCGGCCCCGCGCCAGCAAACGGATGCGTTTCGCTCCTTTCGTGGCCAAGGGAGGGGCGGCGCGTCCCCACACGCGCCGCCAGCCACTCGCCGCAAACTATCGTCCAGCGCGGCCGTGGAAACCGCCGCGGAGGCGGTCGGGGAAACAGGTGGAGTCAGTCCACACCTGCCCCCGCGGCATCCACCTCTAAACCCTCCTAGTCCGTGCTTTTTGGCCCATGAGATGCCAGTGGGAGGCAGGGTTTGCCATCACCACTCTCACTGGCGCACTGTCACTTCGGACAGGTGGGTGCTGCCGATCGTCCGGAGGGGCTACTCCCTCCCCTTCGAGACGACTCCTCAAGCCATGCCACCGCAACACCACCGCGTATCGGGGGATCACTTGCGGCTCCTGCAGGAGGAAGTTTCGGCCCTCTTGGCCAAGGGGGCCATTGAGCGCGTTCCTGGGCCAGAAGTAGGACATGGTTGCTACTCCCACTACTTCCTGGTACCCAAGAAGGGCAAAGGGGGCCTACGCCCTATCTTGGATCTGAAGAACGTCAACGGCTTCCTCCGGAAGGAGAAGTTCAAAATGCTGACTCTGGCTCAGGTCTTAGCTGCCCTAGACCCAGGAGACTGGATGGTAGCGCTGGACTTGCAGGACGCGTATTTCCACATCCCCGGCGTTACCTGTGGTTCAAAGTAGGCCACGAGCACTTTCAGTTTACTGTGCTCCCCTTCGGCCTTACCAGAGCCCCACGGGTGTTCACAAAGGTGATGGCGGTTGTCGCAGCTCATCTGCGCAGGTTGGGGGTCTCAGTCTTCCCCTACCTCGACGACTGGTTGTTGAAGGCGGGCTCGCCCCAAACAGTCGTCAGCCACCTCCAGACTACGGCGGATCTCCTGCACCTGCTGGGATTTTCCATCAATGTGCCGAAGTCACACCTGTGCCCCTCTCAGAAGCTCCTTTTCATCGGAGCGGTTCTCGACTCGGCGCAGTTTCGGGTTTACCCACCCGAACAGGGGGTTCGGGATATACAGGCTCTGATTCCGATCTTCCGGCCTTTATCCCGAGTTTCGGTCAGGTTGACGCTGCGGCTTCTGGGGCTGATGGCCTCGTGCATCCTTCTGGTGCATCACGCACAGTGGCGGATGCGGGCTCTGCAGTGGGACCTGAAGTTTCAGTGGGCCCAACATCAGGGCAACCTGTCCGACCATGTCCTGATCTCAGAGGGCACTGCGAGACAGCTGCAGTGGTGGCTCACGGACCGCGATTGGGTCAACGGCGGATCCCTCTCCCTTCCCCAACCGGAGCACATAGTTGTGACGGACGCGTCCCTCCAGGGCTGGGGAGGCCACTTGGGAGAGGCGGAGATCAGAGGACTCTGGTCTCCGGCGGAGTCCCGGCTCCATATCAATCTGTTGGAGCTGCGGGCGATTCATCTGGCACTGAAGGCATTCCTCCCGTCTGTCCGAGGGAGTGTCGTGCAAGTGTTCACGAACAACACCACCGCCATGTGGTACTGCAACAAACAGGGCGGAGTGGGGTCGTGGACCCTCTGCCAGGAGGCTCTACGCCTCTGGCAATGGCTGGATCATCAGGGCGTGACTCTGATGGTTCAACACCTGGCAGGTTTTCTGAACGCCAGGGCGGACGAACTCAGCCGTCGGTGCTCGATGGATCACGAATGGCGTCTGAACTCGGACGTGGCGCAAGGCCTCTTTCTGCGATGGGGAGAGCCTTGGTTAGATCTATTCGCCACCGAAGAGAACGCGCAATGTCATCAGTTCTGCGCGTTGGAATTTCCAAGGAGGCACTCGCTCGGAGACGCTTTTCGTCGCGAGTGGAGCTGCGGTCTGTTGTACGCCTTTCCGCCTATACCACTTCTGCCCAGAGTGCTGAAGAAGATCAAGCGCGACCGGGCACAAGTCATCCTTGTGGCTCCGGACTGGGCACGAAGGTACTGGTATCCCGAGCTACTCAGTATGTCAGTCGATCCCCCGGTTCGTCTGCCTCTTCAGGAGGACCTTCTGTCGCAGCAGCAGGGGACGGTCCTCCACCCGAACCTGTCCAGTCTCCACCTCCATGCTTGGAGATTGAGCGGCGACAGTTGAGGCCATTTGACTTGCCTCCTGAAGTTTGCAACATCATTTTGGCAGCCAGGCGTCCCTCCACAAAGTCGGTATACGCCTGCAGGTGGAACAGATTTGTGGCATGGTGCACAGCAAAGGCTGTGGATCCCCTCAATGCCCCTCTTTCTGAGGTTCTCCTCTTTCTTCTCTCTCTTGCCCAGCAGGGCTCTGCTCTGGGCACTGTCAAGGACTATCTTTCAGCTCGTTCAGCCTTCCTGAGGCTGCCTGACCAACCTTCTTTGTTCAAGTCCCCTATCGTTAATCGATTCCTGAAGGGCATCACTCATACGTTTCCTTCTGTTCCCTTCGTGATGCCTCAGTGGGACTTGAACCTGGTTCTTACGTTTCTGATGTGCGCTCCCTTTGAGCCACTTCACAACTGTCCTCTTCGCCTTCTTTCTTTGAAGACTGCCTTCCTGGTAGCCATCACCTCTGCCAGGAGAGTGAGTGAGCTCCAGGCTCTATCTTGTAAGCCTCCTTTCCTTTCAGTCCATCCGGACAAAGTTGTGTTACGGACAAGCCCCTCCTTCCTACCCAAGGTAGTCACGGCCTTCCACATTGGGCAATCCATCACGTTGCTCACCTTCTTCCTGCCTCCACACCCCTCGAGAGAGGAGGAGAGGCTCCACCGTCTGGACCCAAAACGTGCGCTCTCATTTTATCTGAATCGCACACAACAGTTCCGGGTGGATGATCAACTCTTTGTTGGGTACGTGGGCGCTAAGAAAGGGAAAGCGGTGCACAAGCGGACCATCTCCCGGTGGATTATCTTGTGCATCCAGGCGTGTTACTCCTTGGCTAAGAAGGAACCCCCTGTTGGGCTGAGGGCTCATTCCACTCGAGCCACGGCCACTACAACTGCCTTGGGCCGAGGTGTGCCCTTGCAGGACATTTGCCAGGCAGCTACGTGGGCCTCGCTGCACACGTTTGCAAGACACTATTGCCTGGACAGTCAAGTCCGGAGGGACGGCTACTTTGGCCGTTCCGTCCTCCAGGACTTTTTGGTGTGATTATTGGTTCGCAGACCCACCACCACGGGGATGGTATTGCTGGGGTATCTATTCTAAGGTAAGGAATCTATCACTAACGTGTCTCTTTCAGATGCACAAGTTACTACTTGTGTAACGATATATCTGTAAGAGACATTAGTTAGTGATAGATTCCTTACCGACCCACCCATCCTCCCCGTTCTGCGAACCGATATCTAAGGTTAAGGTCATCCCCTATCAGGGCCCTAGTTTCATGGCACCAATGTTGGGATTTTGTCATGTCTCTGCGCTTCTGGCGCGGAAAAGCTGTGGCTAAGAACTGACGTCAGCACGGGGAGGCGGCGTCTAAGTACTCCGATGACGTCATCACGGAGCCCACGACACCGACGACTGACGCAGAGCCGCAGACGACGCCTACCGACGTGCAAGGGTACTGCTACGCAAAAGTTTCCGGATCCATTCTGACGCCTGGGGATATTCTAAGGTAAGGAATCTATCACTAACTAATGTCTCTTACAGATATATTGTTACACAAGTAGTAACTTGTGCAATACGGGGTCCTTGGGGACCCCCGGCCCTGGGGACCACCACCTCCCTGGGGCGTGAAATCTGTAAGAGGGGGGCCGCTTGGCTCCCCTCGTGGAGCACTCCTTGGCCCAGGGGACTGCCACCCCCCAGGGCCGGCTCCAGCAATGTCCCCCGGGACATTGCAGTTTTCTATGGCAGGGTGGGAGCATAACGTTAAAGGTCAGAACTTCCGGCTTAGTCCGTTTCTTCCAGACAATCTTTGAAGTAATACCAGCTTTTATTCATTCCTTTTTTTGGTATTTGTGTTCATGATATATATGCATTAAAAAGAAAGGTTTGGGGCTGGGAAAAGGTTTATTTAGTCAGGTCAAAATGGCTAGAGGTTCCCTTTTGTAGTGCTCATGTTGCCGACCTCCCTGTCCTGGCTCCAGACTAAAAACAGGGGGCATGCGCTTCTTTGTGTGAAGGCAGGGCTGGCACTCGAGCTCGAGTGATTTACACTGCACTACGTCACTTGCGGAACTCCGCAGAGGTTTTTTGTAACATTGCAAAACTGCACGAACTACGCCCAGGCCTGGCGTGGATAGCGTACACCAATTGATCAGACCAATTATCTTATTTATACTTTCCATAAACCACAATCCCGAGTAGTTTGTCTTTGAATGGGACAATACAATAATAAAACATCAATTAATCAACATTTGTTTAAAAGAATTATTTCTGATTTGCCTAAATTCAATTTATAATTGAAGAACTGATATAAAACTAATACTGGTTGAACTACATAAAAAATAAGAACATCTTCATAAGCAGACGGTTTAATTTCTATATCCTGAACTGAAGATTCAGGAATTGGTTTGGTTTAATTTGGGCTGAAAAAGGTTCAATAAAGGGTATACAGGACAACCCTGGCAAGTGCCTCTTTGAAATGAACATTAAGGATTGCATACCATTTATAAAAAGAGCTACTTTAGGTTTAGAATATAATATAGTCCCAAAAACATGTCAGTTTGAAGCTTTAAATATAGGTCTTCGAGGCGTGGCCAAGATGGCGGAGTAGGAGGACGCGACCTCGGCGATCTCCGGCCCAGGCCCCTAAGCACCTTATTCACCGCTGATCTCCCCCCACCATTGCTAGCTGGCGACGGCGGGTGCAGTGGGGAACTAGCGGACCTCGTTGCGAAGAAAAACTGCGCACCAGAAGGCGCCGTCGGCGGACTGTGGAAGCTGAGCTGTGATCTGCGAGAGCTGCGGCCCGACCGGAAGTGCCGCTAGGCCCGCCCTGTAGGCTAACTCGAGCCTGAGGCGCCGCGCGGAGGCCGCCAGCGCAGCCTGGAGAGGAGCAGGGACCTACTCTGGTCCGCCCACCACTGCAGTGCGGAGCCGCTGAATACGGCACGGAGCAGAGGCGAACGAGGCGGCGTGGTGTCGGAGCCCCGCCACGAAGAACGGCCGAGTCGCGGCCACGGGTGGGACTGGAGCAGTGCCTGGGGGGCCCGGGGGCCTGACCGAACCGGACCGGGGTACAGGATTGTTCCACCCGCTGAAGCCACACAGGAGGTGGCGTGTGCCTGGCGGTGTAACTCGGGCCCGGTGGGGTCTTAAGCGCCATTGAAGCGGCTGACCCCGGTGACTTGCTGGCTCCCTTATTGTGAACGGAGTGGGGTCAGACCGGGAGCTGCTTGCCAGGTGGGCTGACGCCGACATGCTACGAATTGGGGACGCCATTTTGAGACTGGAGTCTGCGTCTCAATCGGCCTGGCACTGAGGCGGAGTTGGCAGGAGTCTACGCCCCGAGGACCACGAGGTGGTAGAGAGCGGGTGCCGGGGTGCACCTCAGTGGCTAGAGGGGCCGGTAGCTCACGGACCCATGGAGGAACGGAGACCCCATCCCCCCGGCCTAGTGCTGTTGGAGAGGGGGGGCAGCGCCTGGACAGTGGTGAAGGGCCGAGCGGCCTACTCGCGGAGGTCTTGGTACGTCACGGCAGCCACGGTAAGGGGACCCAGCACTATTGTTTCCCGTCTGAGACTGGCGGAGGGTGTGGAGTCGCCCCCTTCCGTTTCCCCTTGGCAGCGTATGGGAGTGGCGGAGGGCCTGTGGGCCTGAACTACTGGAGTCCTGCGTCTGGCCTGCTAGTGACTTTGCAGTGGGCCCAGCCTGCCCTTGGGACTTGTTTGGTCGTGGGCCGCGGGGGCTTGCTCCCTCTCCTGGCTGACCTGTACTAGTGTGGCTGATCTTGGTGAGACACTTGCAGTAGCCGGAGTGCGTGCAGGCGGTGGATGCGTGGGGAGGGTGACGCCTCGCTCTAGGACTCTAAGCTCGCCCAGGTTGATTGGGGGCCAGGACTAATGACTGTGTCTGGGTCCCCGGAGGTCTCTTGGATTTGAAGTATATGGTTGGCAGCCGACGGAGTGAGCGGACGCAAGGCCTAACCAACTAGAGCGGTCGACCAGCTGGTGGCTAGGTGGTGTGGTAAACGCTGCTGTTGCTGGTGAGGATTGGACACTTTCATCTGTCGCCCAAAATGGCCGGCAACAAGGGAAGCAGGAAGGGTGACCGCACCCTACCAGAAATGCTGAACAGGGGCACTGCACGGCAAGACTGCGGACAGCACTCCCCGGGTCAGTCAGGCAGCTCACAGGGGGCGAGCGGAGGGGAGCTACCAGTTACCAGGTCATTCCTTGAGTCGCTTTTTAGCTCCTTACGAGAGGACTTCCAGACACTCAAGCAGGAAGTGGCGGGGGAGGTAAGAGAGGTCCGGAGAGAGGTCGATGGCCTGGGAGAGAGGGTCTCATCTGTGGAAGAAGCGGGCCATTCCCGGGATGAGGAACTCACGCAGCTCCAGCAGGAAGTGATCAGGCTTCGGGACCAACAAATCGATCTCCAATCCCATGTGGAGGACCTCGAGAACCGTTCCCGGAGAAACAACATTAGGGTCCGGGGTGTTCCTCTCTGAGAAGAAGGGGAAGATGCGGCGGGCTACCTGCAGGATCTGTTCAGGGACATCCTGGGTGAGCCGACTGATTTTTCTCAGGATTGACAGGGCACACAGGGTGGGCCCACGAAGCAGAGCCCCGGCGCCTCCCCCCGACCTTCTGGCCTACCTGCCGGACTATCCCCTGAAGGAAAGAATCCTACGGGTGGCTCGCACCAAGCCCTCCTTGGAGTTCAGAGGTCATAGGGTGGCCCTCTTTCAAGATCTCTCAGTGGTCACCCTACAGAAACGCAAGTCCTTTAAAATTGTGACTGACTTCTTGCGGGAGCATGATACTCAATACTCTTGGGGCCACCCTTTTCGTATTACCTTCCGCTGGAACGTAACATTACATCAGCTGCGCTCTCTCCAGGACACCTGTACTGTACTGGGCATTACAGCGAGCGACGAAGATGCTCCCACTCCACATCGCCGCCGAGTCACCAGGGATGGCTGGCAATCAGTCCCTGGCCGCAGGCCTTCGACCCCTTCGGTGAGACCTGACTCGCCTACTATCCGTGCTGAAATGGATAATGCTGTGAGAGAGGTCGCTAGAGAAACGGCGACGGGAGAGGTTGCTTTGACCGCCTAGAAACTCTCCGGGGGGAGATCGACATCGCTTCTTTTTGAGCTGCAGGTTTGGTGGCCTGGGGGGGTAGGGGGGAAGCGGGGGTTGTGTGGTGGCTGGACGTCCACTTTTGAGACTTTTCCATAGACTTGCCTGTTTGGGCCAGGCTTGGACAATGGTTCCCTTGACTCCATTTCTGGGAGGACGGGGACAGTGTTCTGGGAGTGGAAGGGGTTGTGTTGGGGTGTTGGGGAACCGGGAGTGGTTGTGGGAGTTGGGAGTGGGGGAAGGAGTTGTCCAGTGCGCTGTGCTAGGATTTTTTGCTTTGCCTGAGTTTCTCCACCTTGTCTTACTCAGCGACGGAGGGTAGGCGAGTTTGGAGGTGGAATGTGGGGTTGGCTGGTGTGTGGGGGGAGGCCCGGTCACATTAGGGCTCATGGCTGGTGCTAGGTTGCGCGGCGCAGGAGGGAGTGGCTTCGCTTATTGTTTTTGGCAGATTGCTTTGCTGCTTGAGTTGGGGGGAGTATACTCGCCCACTACGATCACCAAGCAGGACGCTAACGCCTTTACATACATTTACCACTATGCCTCCGCACACCTTTAAAGTCGTGACCTTGAATGTCAGGGGTCTGAATAATCCCGTTAAGCGTCGGGCGGTGCTTTCCCTGTTAGAAAATGCTCAAGCGGACATATGCCTCCTTCAGGAAACACACCTGTTACCGCAGGACACACATAGGCTACGCTCTTGTAAATTTCCGACGCAGTTCTTTTCCTCCGGTGCCACCAAGACAGCCGGGGTGGCGATTCTGGTGGCTCGACACTTAAGGGGAGAACACATTCACAAATTTGCAGAAATGAAAGGGAGGTTGCTGGCGCATAGGTTCCGGGTGGGGGGAATTACATTCACAATAGGTCCCCTTTATAGTCTCAATGATAAACAGGAGCGGTTCTTGCAGTCTGCGGTGGAAAAGATCACTGCCTCGCCGGACAGGCATATTATCCTCGGGGGCGACCTTAACATGGTCTTTGATTCGGTTGTAGACAGATCAGCGCAGCGCTCCCCGCAAGTCAGGGAATTTTCAGCTGGTTGTAAGGCTAGGCTTGCGTAGATGGACCTCCTGGACCTCTGGCGTCACATGCATCCTGTAGATAGGGACTACTCGTACTATTCCCACGCGCATAAGACCTACGTGAGGCTTGATCATCTTCTGGTCACCTCACCGTTGCAGGCTCTGGCGTCCGCGGTGGACGTGGTGGTAATCTCCTTGTCGGATCACGCTCCAGTCGAGGTCTCCTTTTGCTTGCCACCCTCTGCCTCCCCGGCGAGGATTTGGCGCCTCCGGGATACTCTGCTACATAGGAAAACGGTAACGGACCATATTGAGCAGGTACTCCGTGAATATTTGGCTCACAATGACAACACAGATACCACCCGGGCCACACAATGGGTGGCTTTGAAGGCTGTCCTCAGGGGGGAGTTCTTGTCAATCTCCGCGGCCGAAAACAAGGAGAGCAGGATAAAGAGGGATGAGCTTACTGACAGAGTCCGGGAGCTGGAGTTGATCCACCGTAGGACTGGGGCACCAAGGATTTGGCGGCAGCTTAAAGAAGCAAGGAAACTCCTTGCCGCCTTAGATGTAGACCGAGCGGAATATGCGGCCCTCCGACTGCGCCATGCCTTTTATACTGGGGGGATCGCTGTGGCAAACTTTTGGCCAATAGACTCCGGGCCACTAGGCAGAGCCAGTTAGTGAAAGAACTCTCTGACTCCACAGGCGCTACAGTAACGGAGGATGCCCGCATCTCGGCCGAGTTTCGAGGGTTCTACGGAAACCTCTACGCCGGCGACCCGTCGGATGTGCCGGCTATGACCTCCTATCTGGACTCGGTCACTCTGCCCTCCTTGGAGCCTCTGCAGGCGGACCACCTGAATAGGGATATTAGCATAGAGGAAGTAGTGACGGCCATTGCCAGACTCAAGCACGGCAAAGCACCAGGCCCGGATGGCTATTCTGCCCTCTTCTATAAGACATTCTGCGGGTCGTTGGCCCCAGTCCTCACCCGCCTTTTCAACTCTTTTGCGGAACCTGGAGCCATCCCGCCTGACCTCCTGAGGGCTTCTATTACGGTCATCCCCAAACCAGGGAAAGATCCTAAATACTGTGGGTCCTACAGACCGATATCCCTCTTGAATGTCGATTTGAAACTCTATACTGGGATTCTGGCCAGTCGTCTGGCACTTCACTTGCCTAGCCTTATCGACCCGGATCAGGCGGGTTTTGTTCCGTTCCGGTTTTGTTGTGGATAATACAAAACGGGTGGTCCATCTACTGGAAAAGGCTTCCCTGATTCCGGGTGAAAGGATGATGCTCACGGTTGACGCAGAGAAGGCGTTTGACCGCGCGCATTGGCCCTTCTTGGAGCAGGTACTGGTGAAGGCGGGTATTGGGGAAAGGTTTCGCACTATGATCCTCAACTGCTACAAGGAACCTTCAGCAGTAGTCCGGGTTAACGGCCACATTTCTGCAGCCTTCCCCATTGAGAGGGCACCAGGCAAGGTTGTCCACTCTTGCCCTTGCTCTTTGCTCTATACATGGAGCCGTTCGCTCAAAGGGTGCGGACACGACCAGCAGTGGAGGGGATACGGATGGGTGGTGTTAGACGGGGACCCGGAGGGTCGGCCGAGCACAGGGGGAGAGGCCTCCGGAGAGGGCCCTCTCCGGTAATCGTACAGACAGGTAACTTCCCCCCCACAGATAGACACCACACAGAGATGAGTTCTGCACACTTTTATATATCTTTTAGGCAAGGTGATGAGCGGTACAGTGGGACCAGGATACGAGGATCCCGTCAATTCTAGTCTCTTTGGGGAAAAGGGGTAGCGGGACAGTCTGAATACCGGTCTGGTACGGGAGCAGCAAAAGGTGGAGCTCACAATCCTCGAGCTGGAGGGTTCGTAAGGATGGTCCGCGGCAGCGCCTGCAGGCCTGGTAGATGGTTCACGATGAGGAGGGCCGCGGCAGCGCCAGCAGGCTTCGAAGATGGTTCACGACGAGGAGGGCCGCGGCAGCGCCAGCAGGCCTTGAAGATGGTTCACGACGAGGAGGGCCGCAGCAGCGCCAGCAGGCTTCGAAGATGGTTCACGACGAGGAGGGCCGCGGCAGCGCCAGCAAGCCTTGAAGATGGTTCACGACGAGGAGGGCCGCGGCAGCGCCAGCAGGCCTTGAAGATGGTTCACGACGAGGAGGGCCGCGGCAGCGCCAGCAGGCCTTGAAGATGTTTCACGAAGATGAGCCGCGGCAGCGCCAGCAGGCCTCCACGGATGAGTTCGTCTCGGTGTCTCTCGACTCCAGGATACAACTGCCTTCCTGCTCTGGAGCTGCCCCAGTTATAGGTCTGGCGCCCTTTGATGTCCGGACCCTCGCACTTGGAGGTCGGGAGGTCCGGGATGAGGGAGTCCAGACACCCAGCAAGGGGGTGGAGCCAGCGCCCAGGGAGGCTGGGGGCGATCGACACCTGGCGGAGGGGAGCCATCGATACTCCTCCTTCCATTGACCCGCCAAGTGGTCTCTTCACCCCCTGGACGGATGGTGGTGCCTCGATGTTGGCTCCACGGCGCGATCGTGCACCGGGACGTCTCCTGTCGTTCCACTAAGGACGAAGGAACCTACTCAGCCCATCTAATAGCTGAACATACGGGTCCCCCACTCCCTTGGACCCCCACCCGGCTCCATATTCCCTACAAGCGACCTTGCCTCTATTCCACACGCGTCGCTACCCTGAGACCCACGCCGCAACTCCATTGAGACCTCGCCTGCAGCTGTAGCACTACCAGGATCCCCGCACAGCTGTCCCAATACTGAAACCTCAGACTAATTGCAACTACGGTGCCGAGTCTACTGCTTCATTCCCCTCCAGGGCACTCGGTACAAGCGCATCGGCACACCACGGCTAGCTAGCTGTGACCCAGTCCCCCCAGCCCTTCTGGACTTAGCGTGGCAGCTCTCCTCGCCCTGATGCTTTTAATCAGGCAGACAATGGTAGTCCTGATGATGATCCACTATCCTTGAATGGATCGAAACGCCGTCGACATGATATGTGGGCTTAACACTAGTTCACTATTATGTGCATAATCTGTTTTGTTCCCCACATATGTGAAGCAAGCGTATTGTAGAGTTCCCTTTCTTGCTCCATTTTTGTTTACATGCCTGATACATCCTATATGTTTGTATTGTCTCCAAGTTTATGTAAGCGTTGTGGATACAGGACTGTGTCCCACTGTTTTATTGTTCTTCAAATTGGTTACCTAATTATTGAATAAATCTGCAAGTCCGGCTGGACTTCTTTGCTATTATAGCGCACATTGTGGCCTATAATTATTATATTCTTCTATTTTTGTGTCAAGGGCCATTGTTTTTCGTAAAATTGATGTCGGGGCCTGGCCAGGCCCGAGGCCGAGGTCGACCCGAGGCCACGCGGCCTGGTCGTGTAGTGTCCAAAATGGCGGCTGGGCCGGGAACAGTGGTTCTGGAAGAGGCCCGGGCCAGCCGATACGGGGGTGTTCAGGAGCTGGGGTTCCGTCTGGGAAGGGCCGTGGGTAGCCCCGGCGGGTTGCAGAGGTTGTTCTTGTCCGGGAAACAGGAGGAGCAGGGGTCTGTGACCCGCCATGCGGGGAGGGACGGGGTCTTCCACGAGGCCTGTCCAACATGCGTCCCCCCCAGCTGAAGGCAGGGAGAGTCACCCATCCTCTTGGGTACTCTCCTCGCCGAGGCGGAAGAAGCGGGACAGGCCGTCTGCGTTGGCGTGGTCCTGGCCGGGGCGATGCTCCACAGTGAAATCCATCCCCTGCAGGGAGATGGACCAACGCAACAGCTTCGGGTTTTCTCCCCGCATCTGCATCAGCCATTGCAGGGGTCGGTGATCTGTTTGCACCCGGAAGTGGGTACCGAAGAGATAGGGCCGGAGTTTCTTGAGGGCCCACACTACGGCGAAGGCCTCCCGCTCGATGGTGCTCCAGCGCTGTTCTCGGGCCAGCAGGCGTCGGCTGATGAAGGCCACTGGCTGATCGACTCCCTCGGTGTTGAGTTGGGAGAGGACGGCCCCAACGCCATGATCCGAGGCGTCTGTTTGTACAATGAATTCCCGGCTGTAGTCGGGGGCCTGGAGCACGGGGGCGGTGCACATGGCGGACTTCAATTTCTCAAAGGCCGCCTGACATTCAGGAGTCCAGTTGACTGTCTTGGGGTTCTTTTTGGACGTGAGTTCTGTGAGGGGCCCCACAATGCTGCCATAGTCTTTTACGAAGCGCCGGTAGTACCCGGTGAGCCCCAGGAAGGCTCGGACCTCTGTTTGGGTGACCGGGGGCTCCCAGGCCTGGATGGCGGCAATCTTGAGCTGGAGGGGGCCCCCAGACCACTTCCCACTTGGTGTCCCAGGTAGGTCACGGACCCTTGGCCGATCTGGCACTTGCTGGCCTTGATGGTGAGCTCGGCCTGCCGGAGAGCGTTCAGGACCTCCCGGAGGTGGTGGAGGTGTTCTGCCCAGTGGCGACTGTACACAGCGATATCGTCCAGATAGGCGGCGCTGAATTCCTCGAGCCCCGCCAGCACCTTGTTCACGAGTCTCTGGAAGGTGGCGGGGGCGTTTTTCATTCCGAATGGCATCACCTAGAAGTGGAAGTGGCCATCCGGGGTAGAAAAGGCGGATCGCTCCTGGGCCCCTGGGGTGAGGCAGATCTGCCAATAGCCCGCTGTCAAGTCGAAGATGCTCAGGTAGCGGGCGGCCCCCATGCGGTCAATTAGCTCATCTGCCCGGGGAATGGGGTGAGCGTCGGTCCTGGTGACGGCGTTCGGACCTCGATAGTCCACACAGAACCTGAGCTTGGGGGCGACGCCCGGGGCGGCGGCCTTGGGGACTAGCACGACCGGGCTGGCCCAGGGGCTGTCGGACGGCTCGATCACTCCCAGAGCTAGCATTTTGGAGACTTCCGACTGGATACAGGCGCGTACTCGATCAGGCACCCGGTACGCCCTGTGTCAGATAGGGGGGCTATCCCCGGTGTCAACGTCGAGAAGGCACCAGGGGGTGACATGAGGGAGAACAGGTCGGCAAATTGGAGTAGCAGTTCTTGACAGTCTTGGCGTTGCGCTGGGGACAGGGCATCGGAGAGGTGGACTCCCTCCACAGAGCCGTCCTTCTCGAGCGTTTTCAGAAGATCAGGGAGGGGCTCGGAGTCTTCTTCAGCCCCACTGTCGGTAGCCATCAGGAGGCTAAGTTCAGAGCGCACAAAGTGGGGCTTGAGTCTATTGGCGTGGAGGACACGTAGGGGGTTTCGGGGTGACTCCATGTCTACCAGGTAGGTGACGGGTCCCTTGCGCTCCACCACTTTGAAGGGCCCCATCCATTTGTCCTGGAGGGCGCAAGGTTCAACCGGGGACATCACCCAGACCTGTTGTCCCGGCTCGAACTCTATGGATGAGGCATGCTGATCATACCAGCGCTTCATGTCTTCTTGGCTGGCCTCGAGGTTGACCTTGGCAAGTTCCCTGAACCGCCGGGTCTGGTTACGGAGGGTCAAGAGGTACTTGTATACATCAGGGAGAGTCTTCTGAGGGGCCACCTCCCACCCTTCCTTGACCAGGCTGAGGGGGCCCCGGACGGGGTGTCCATACAATAGTTCGAACGGACTGAAGCCCAGGGATTTCTGGGGGACTTCCCTGTAAGCGAACAGGAGGCACGGGAGCAGCACGTCCCATTGGCGACGTAAGGGTTCTTCCAGGCCCATGCTCATCCCCTTGAGAGTGTGGTTAAATCGTTCTACTAGTCCGTTCCCTTGCGGGTGCTAGGGGGTCTTGAATTTGTAGGTGACCCCGCACTGTTGCCAGAGGGACTTCATGTACTTGGAGATAAAGTTCGTGCCCCTGTCACTGACGACTTCTCGGGGGAAGCCCACCCGCGAGAAGATCCCCATCAGGGCTCGGCCCACCACAGGCGCCGTCACGGTCCGCAGAGGTATGGCCTCGGGATAGCGGGTGGCATGGTCCACCAGGACAAGTATGAATCGGTGTCCCTGTGCTGTCCGGGGCTCCAGGGGTCCCACAATGTCGATTCCCACCCGCTCAAAGGGGGTGGTGACGATGGGAAAGGGTTGCAGGGGGACTTTGAGTTTTCGGCCGCTCTTCCCGCTGGCCTGGCAGGTGGGGCAGGCCCGGCAGTGGTTTGCTACATCGTTCCGCATCTTTGGCCAATAGAAGTGGGTCACCAGGCGACTGTACGTCTTGTCCTGCCCCAGTGCCCGGCAAGAGGCACATCGTGTGCCAAGTTCAATAGGAAGTCTCGGAATCGGAGGGGGACCACCAGCACCCGGCTGGCTCCCAGCTCGGCTATCTTTTGCTCACTGTAGAGCAGCTCGTTGTCCCAGTAAATCCAGTTGGCCCCCGAGGTATCTCCTGCGCTCTGGGCTAGGGCTTGTTGTCGGAGTCCCTCGAGGGAGGGACACGCTCTTTGTTCCTGGCGGAATTGTTCCTGCGTGGGGCCACCCTCTTGACGCCACTGGGCCAGCTCTGAGAGGTCTCGAAGTTGATCAGGTTCTTCGTTGCCGGACCCCGGGGTACCCGGCTCAGGGGTTGTTTCTTCTGTGACGATCGGCGGAGGAGGTTCAGGCCACTTCGGTTCCTCTGGGCTGGAGATGGCGCGGGCGGCCATGGACCGGGTCGTTACACAGACCCATTCAGGGAGACCAAGCATCCCCAGGTGCTCCCTCCGCTCAACGGCTGACCAGGGGGAGCTCTGGAGGTCGTTCCCCAGAAGGCAGTCCACTGGGGCATCGTTGCGGACAGTCACTTTTAGCATGCCGGACACCCCTCCCCACTCGAAGGGGACGCAGGCCATCTGGCACAGGCTTTCGGAGTTGTCGGCCGAACGCACTGGACAAAGTACATTGGGTAGGATCTGGTCAGGGGTCACCAGATGGCAGCGGACTGCGGTCACACTGGCCCCTGTGTCACGGAGGGCTTCAGCCCGGCGTCCATTGATGGTGACCCACTGGCTGTATTTCTGCGTGTTGGCGGGGATGGGTGCCCGCGGGACCATATCTCTCTCCCCTAGACAGACCAGGGACATGGCGGCGGGTTCCCACTCGGGCTGGTACGGCTCGTACTCTTCGGCGTCTTCTTGGGCCAGCTCTTCTCCCAGGGCGGCGGCGGCGACCTGGCGGTTCATGGGGCTCTGATTTTTCGGGCAGTTGGGGTCATTGGCGTAGTGGCCAGGTCGCTGGCATCTGTGGCAGGTAACGTTGGAGCGGAACCCTGGTCGCGTTGGAGGGCTTCCTCTTCCGGCGGGGGGTTGCTAGTGGAGGGCATCGTGACGGTGTCCCTGCCCCGACCCTGGCCTCCTCCTCCCCCCCGTGGGCGGTGGGGCCCTTAGGAGGCTCTGTTCTGTTCGCTGGGCCAGCTCCGAGGGACTCGGGTGCTCTCCCATCGGTCTGCTTCGATGGCGAGTTTCCGAGGTTGTCAGTTTACTATCAAGGAGGTGCTGTCTTAGTTCGACGAAGCAATTATTGGAGAGGTGCTCCCATACCATAAGGTCGAACAATTGCTCGTAGGTGGTTACCTGGCTGCCCTTGATCCATCCCTCGAAGGCTCGGCTAAAAAAGTTCACATACTCTACCCAGGTGGTACCCGGGATTTGTTTGCAGTCTCGAAACCTCTGGCGGTACATCTCAAGCGTGAGCCCATAGCGAGTGAGGAGGGCGGCCTTCATGTGGTCGTAGGATGTCATCTGGTGGTCGGGGAGTTGCAGCAGGGCGTCTCGCCCTTCGTTGACGAATTTCCCCCATAACCCGGCTCCCCAGTCGCTCCACGGGATTCGGTGGGAGGTCATTGCTACCTCGTAGGCTTTAAACCATTGCTGGATATCATCGTTCCGATAGTATTCCCTGACGACATCCTTGGGGATGTGGACCTTGGGGTCCGTAGGGGCAGTGGGGCTCTGGTGCCCGGAGACTCCGAGGTCTTTGTTCTGCCGCCAAATTTCTAGGTCCTTCAAGTTGCGCTCATGCTCGTAGGCTAGTCTTTTCTCTTCCAGCTCCCTCTGGCTCTTTTTCTCTTCCCGTTCTTCCCTGAGCCGTAAGTGTTCGAGGGTTATTTTTTGTTCTGCCAATTTGAGTTCTCCATCTAAGCGGAGTCGAGCCAGCTCCAATTCGTGGAGCCGGCTTTTCTCCCGTTCTCGGGCCTCCTCGGACGAGAGGCCCGATCTTCTTTCGTCCACAGGAGTGGTACTTGCTTCGGTGGTCTCGAGGCTTTGATTTTGGGGTGGGGATGCTTCCGTCTCCACCCAAGATTCTAAGGCATGTTTGAGGTCATCTTTCGTGCTCAGTCCCGTGGTAGCAATGCCCAGTTCTATACAGAACTGTTTTAGTTCTTTGTGGCTGTACTCTTCCAGCTTTTCCATCAGAAATTTTTCTGTTGTTCCACTTTCCTTTGTTGTCATAGTGGCTGTGTGTCGTGGGGTGAGTTACTCTCTGTACGATTATGCGTCGGCTCGGATTGCGCCGCTGGCCACCAATGTTAGACGGGGACCCGGAGGGTCGGCCGAGCACAGGGGGAGAGGCCTCCGGCGAGGGCCCTCTCCGGTAATCGTACAGACAGGTAACTTCCCCCCCACAGATAGACACCACACAGAGATGAGTTCTGCACACTTTTATATATCTTTTAGGCAAGGTGATGAGCGGTACAGTGGGACCAGGATACGAGGATCCCGTCAATTCTAGTCTCTTTGGGGAAAAGGGGTAGCGAGACAGTCTGAATACCGGTCTGGTACGGGAGCAGCAAAAGGTGGAGCTCACAATCCTCGAGCTGGAGGGTTCGTAAGGATGGGCCGCGGCAGCGCCTGCAGGCCTGGTAGATGGTTCACGATGAGGAGGGCCGCGACAGCGCCAGCAGGCTCCGAAGATGGTTCACGACGAGGAGGGCCGCGGCAGAGCCAGCAGGCTTTGAAGATGGTTCACGACGAGGAGGGCCGCGGCAGCGCCAGCAGGCCTTGAAGATGGTTCACGACGAGGAGGGCCGCGGCAGCGCCAGCAGGCCTTGAAGATGTTTCACGAAGATGAGCCGCGGCAGCGCCAGCAGGCCTTCACGGATGAGTTTGTCTCGGTGTCTCTCGACTCCAGGATACAACTGCCTTCCTGCTCTGGAGCTGCCCCAGTTATAGGTCTGGCGCCCTTTGATGTCCGGACCCTCACACTTGGAGGTCGGGAGGTCCGGGACGAGGGAGTCCAGACACCCAGCAGGGGGGTGGAGCCAGCGCCCAGGGAGGCTGGGGGCGATCGACACCTGGCGGAGGGGAGCCATCGATACTCCTCCTTCCATTGACCCGCCAAGTGGTCTCTTCACCCCCTGGACGGATGGTGGTGCCTCGATGTCGGGGCCTGGCCAGGCCCGAGGCCGAGGTCGACCCGAGGCCACGCGGCCTGGTCGTGTAGTGTCCAAAATGGCGGCTGGGCCGGGGACAGTGGTTCTGGAAGGGGCCCGGGCCAGCCGATACGGGGGTGTTCAGGAGCTGGGGTTCCGTCGGGGAAGGGCCGTGGGTAGCCCCGGCGGGTTGCAGAGGTTGTTCTTGTCCGGGAAACAGGAGGAGCAGGGGTCCGTGACCCGCCATGCGGGGAGGGACCGGGTCTTCCACGAGGCCTGTCCAACAGGTGGATTTACCCATACAATCAGTCTCTACGCTGATGATGTCATCTTCACATTGGCTGCACCCCGGATAGCACTTCCGGCCTGTATGGAAGAACTGGCAGCGTTCGGCACGGTCTCGGGCTTTAAGGTGAATATGGGGAAGTCAGTGGCTTTGGATATCTCCCTGGCGCCTGATACCAGGGCATATCTGCAGAACAGGTTCCCGTTACTTTGGTCCTCAGAGGCGATACCATATTTGGGGATTCAGATAGCCCCTACGCTGCCAGCCATGCTCTCGGCTAATTACTTAGCCCTGGGAGTCAAGATCAGGAACGAGCTAGGCCGCTGGAATCGCGGCATCCTCTCCTGGTTGGGTAGGATTGCTGCCGTCAAGATGACGATCTTGCCGCAAGTGCTCTACTTATTCAGGGCCCTGCCGCTTCAACCACCGAAGGGATGGATACAGCAGTTACAGTCGGATGTGGCCCGTTTCATTTGGCAGGGGAAAAAGCCTAGGTTGCACAGGACCCTCTCCCCTTTGTCTCCTGACGCTGGAGGTCTAGGCATTCCCGACTTCCGTAAATACTTTCAAGCGACGCAATTGAGATACTTGGTCGAATGGTGCAGGTGGGAGTCGGATAAGCATTGGCTTTTCCAGGACCAGGCGGTGGCGGGGCGGCCCCTGCAGGAGATACCGTTCCTACACCGGACCCACCGACCTAAGAATCTCTACGCCTCTTTTATTACTAGGGTGCCTTTGCGGGTCTGGGACGCGACTTACCTTAGGTATGACCTCACCACGTTCCCTTCGCCGCTGGTGGTTAACCCTGCCTTCACTCCCGGAATGGAGAAAGGAGCCTTTACACATTGACGGCAGGCAGGGTGCAGAGCATTATGTCACCTGTATGGCCCAAGGGGGTCATCCCGTTCACACAATTTCAGCTGGAATTCTCACTCCCCGAAACTGAGAGACACCGTTATATGCAGGTCCGGCATTGGGCTCTTCAGCCACAGGTGAGGGACATGGCGGATAGGATGCTGTCACCGTGCGAGAGATGGCTGTTGTCCCGTACGTCGGACTCGAAACTAATCTCGGACTTGTATAAGTTCTTACAACTACCCTCAACACACTTTCATAACCCCGGGAGGGCTAGATGGGAACGGGAACTTGGGAGGACATGGAGCCCCAAGGAATGGGACCACATATCTTATAGGGCGCGCCACTCTGCATATCACATGGGCCTCACTGATACCTTCACCAAAGTGTCCACTTACTGGTACTACACGCCTGAGCGGATCCATGAGTTTGACCATAGTAAGACCGACACATGCTGGCGGGGGTGCGGACACCGGGGTACACTCACGCACATTCTATGGGACTGTCCTCTCTTAACTAGTTACTGGAAGGAAGTGCTGGATGAAATTGATTCTCATTTTGGCATAGAGCTCCCGCGCTTCCTGGCATATACCCTGCTAGGACTCCCAAGTGATCTAATGTATCCCCTCAGGTCCAGAAGAGGTAGGCAGATCGCCATCGCCCTCGGCTCTGCAGTTCAGAACATCTTGATATACTGGCGCACAGACACAACGCCCACGGTCACGGGCTGGCTCCACAGACTGTGGCACGTGCTGGGTATGGAGAAACTGTCTCTGGTGGTGGCTGGGGATATAACGCAATTTAATGAACTGTGGCAACCATTTCACTCTCTGCTGCTTACGGAGTTCAGGGAACTCACCTGTCCGAGATACCTCCGCCTCCTGCGGCTTACGAGCCCGCTGGCACCAGATCAGTGAGTGGGGGGAGACCCTCTTCCCCAATTACCTAGAGCCTTGGGATATAGGTTGCAGGTTAGTAGCGCACTGGACAGTGGGTGGGGTGGGTGGGTGGGGGGGAGTTGGGTGGGGCACTGGGACGTTGGGGTGGGCATTTGTACTAAAATGTTGTGTCATGCCAGACTTCTGCTCTTTTTCATTTGCCGATCCTATGCTGCTGTATATCTGTTTTGGTGTGTAACGCTGAATAAAATACTTTAAACATAAATATAGATCTTAAATATAGCACTCAAATGTTTTCTGTGCATCAAATGTGACAGCAGCAAAAGGAGATTTCAACAAAGAGGATTTGGTAATAATATTTAAAAAGACCCAAACATTGTCTAATGCGAATCTTCCTTCAATAAACATAGACTGGTGATTTAATTAACAATTGAATGAAACTTTCCAGTTGCATTGCAGGATTATTGGCTTAAATATTTCAATCTGTGTTATTCAACAAGTCAGCCTATAGTTCTTGCAAGTTTTAACACCTCAATCTGATTTAGGAACAAGATATCCTAAGACACACTACAGTGAGCTATGCCTGATGAAGGAATAAAACCACAAATAAACAGATTCAAATATTCTAAATATGCAATATAATACGTAAATAAACATGACATTAAAACGAAAACCGCTTCATGAAAAGAAAATGAAAAATCATTTAGGATTTCACTTGAAAGGGTCTATTTTTTTTTACAGTTTTATATAGCGCAAACTAAACTCGAACATATCAGGTATCAGAGCGCTTTACATGAGCACCTGTCTCGTTACAGATGGACACATTCATTTTTATTAGGCACAAGGAGATTACGTGATATGCCCAGAATCACAGGATGTTGAGCGTCCCTGCTGAGACTCGAACCCAGTTCCCCAGCTTCAAAGTCGACCGCTCTAATCTAAGGCTACATCCTCTTCCTTGTCTAACTCATCTGATCTTTGATATATAATGCTTCAGTTTAAGAAGATTGAAGAACACAATAGAGTTATCCTTATTAGTAACTTTAAATAGGCACGGTTGCATTAACCCATATCTAGGGCCTGTTCGAAGGGGCACCAGAGGCAGTGAAACATGGGTAGTATGCAGGTAAACCAGGCTGGTCAAAATGACAATGACCAATCAAGGTACAATTCATGGAGCAAGAAGATTCCAAAGAATTGAAGCATACCCTCACAGCACAGTTGGAACAGTGGTAGTTTCAGCGGGCTGACAAAGACAACATCCATTGGAACACAAATACCAAAAAAGGGAATGAATAAAAGCTGGTATTACTTCAAAGATTGGAAGAAACTGACTAAGCCGGAACCCACAACCTTAAAAAAGTAAACTAAGCAGGCAGTATTGGAAGAATATAAAATGCAATAGACTAATATGGCGGAATTTTAATAGATGGTTAGTGTTTAACTGTATCTCACTGAATGTACTTGCGACTTGTAATTCAAAGATTTCTTTTGGAGATGTTAGGACTACTTCCTTTTGAAACAATAGTGCTGATAGTCTGCTTAGCTTGTTAAAATCTGCCATCAAAGTTGGAATAAAAGACCACAATGAACTATTCATACCCCTTGGGTGGGAGGGAAGAGGACGGTGTTACAGCAGGGCACTATCTGAGAAACCGATAAACAAACAGGTCAAATTTGCTACCGAAAAATTGCAAGTGCTTTGAATGGTAAGATGTTTGCAAACGAGTGAATGTTCGACAGTAGAGTTGCATTGCGTTCCAGTAAGGAACTCCTCTTTGTTGGCACGTTCACAGCGGTAAGAAAATGAGTGACCATAGTTCATGAATAACGGGGCCTTCTGGGTGCTCATTGCTACCAATAGGGAAATGTTTCATGCAAGCTGTGAATTTAAATGTTAAAATTAGCACACATATTATGCCATGTATTAATTGTACAGCGAAGTTGTCTTTGCTATCGTGAAAGGGAGCTTCTCTATCTTCTCGAGATGTAACATTGTGTAAGTTGTGTCTTTTTTGTCATGAGTTGTTAACGTTTCAGATTGAAAGGAATGACTAGGTGGCTGGAATTAAGATCAAGGGACGCAACCATTCTAAAAGATCCAGCTAAACTGCATGATTGATTTAAGCTAACTTGGCCCATGGTGCAATCTAGATATGTCACTTAGCATGATATTGATAGAGAATGACGCAATGTTATTCAGATTGTAAATTCGAGAAGACAACCTATTAATACAATTATCAACAACAGCAAGCACTTTATCCAAATTATCTTGATCAATTTGTATTAAACGTGTGGCACTTCCCATTAGTGAGAATTTTATAATTTCATTATATGTAGCATAAATAAATCTTTTGAAATGCAGAGACTTAGGACCCAATCGAAAGCCTGATAAGTCCATGTCCTACGATAGGAGATAAAGATGTTGTTCCACTCCAGATAGTGTGGAGTGTTGTAACCATTGTTGACTCAAGTTCCCCACTGAACAGGTAGTGACAATTCTTGATTGTTGGGATTGTGAGTAACGAGTGTCCAGTTGTGAGAAAGTGCCCTCTTTCTTGCATGGTATGCCCCCACGTTTTGCTGAATTGCTGATGTTCTTTGACTGAGTGTGCCCTGGGCACCTGCTAATCAGGTACCCAGGGCCTTTGTTCCTTCCCTAAAACTGCATTGAAGCCTAAACCCAATTGGCATCTCTGGCCACATGTCAGCCCCTGGTAAATGGTACCACAGGTACCCAGGGCACTCTGGCCAGAGAAGGCCTCTAAGGGCTACAGCACTTATTGTGCCACCCTTAGAGGCCCGGTACCCTGACACACACACACTGCCTTTGCAGGCTGCGTGTCTTGGTGCAGAACAAAGTGAAGAGTCGACATGGCACACATCACTGTGTGCATGCCCACAAACTACTGTCCTGGCATACATTAGTCACCCCTCTAGCTGGGTGCCCTATGCCCAAGTCCAATCCTGGGCACTGTATGTGCTGGGAGTTTGTCATTACGAACTCCACAACAACATAATGGCTACACTTAATAATTGGGAAATTTGGTATCAAACTTCTCAGCACATTACACCCACACTGATGCCAGTGTGGGATTTAATGTAAAATGCACAACAGTGTGCATTTTAGAGATGCCCCCTGAAACTCGACCAATTCTAGTGACCTGAGGAGTAAAGGGAAAGCAGGGGGCATAGGATAGGTAAAATTCTGAAAAATAAAAGGGGGGAGAGGGTGGTCGGTAAGAGAGAATAGAAGGGAAAAGGTAACTAATATTGACAATGTAAGGAGGAAGAAATTAGTACTCGGTGACCAATACATTAGTTAAACACTGATGTGACTGAAAATATGTTTACTTCTACTAAAAGCCGTCCCGGGCTGCCTTACGGCCATTTTACACCTAAACACCTATTCTGGTATTACCTACCTGTGCTTTCAGTTGCTCATTGCTGGTGCTGAAACTGCACCAGTTGAAAGAGGTGGATGCCAAGGCATGTCGCCATCATTTCAGCCTATTGTGAAGTCTCCCCTTGCCATAGGGGGGAAATTGTTTTTGTTCTTCCAATACAAAAATGATGCTTTAATTATTCTCTCTCTTTTTTATGTGTACTGTGCAATGCAGCATACATGCAAAGTTTGAAAAGCGTGGAGAAAATTAAAAATGCCTTCCCTGTTACATCTGCCTCAGGGAGCCATCATCCAAAACAGAATCCTCTCCAAAGTCCACAACTTCAAGGAACTCTTTGCCATCATTCAGGAATTTGCCAAACCCAACAGTGACACAACCGACCTCCATTCCTCCCAAGACCTCTGCAACAAACTCAGCCACTTCTTTCACCTCAAGGTCAAGACGCTCTACAACAACTTAGACACAAGACCACGGCACAACCTCAACTCCTACCCCCATCGCTGCTACCCAACAGACCCTTCTCCCTTGGACCCCTCTCACCACAGAAGGCACCTTAAAGACAATGAAGAGCATCCACTCTGGGGCACCTTCCGACCCCTGCCCGCTGCACATCTTCCACCGGGCCACCACTGCCATCGCACCTGAGCTACGCCAAACTATGAACTGCTCCCTCGACCCAGCCACATTCCCCTACAACTGGAAGCACGCCAAAGTCAACCCCCTCCGAAAGAAGGCCTCCACAGTGGCTCCCTAGTCTTCCACCAACAGACATGCTTTTGGACCCCTGGGTCGAGAGCTGCTTCTCTCGAGGGCCTGAAACCATGCACATCCTGGGACTAGGTGCCAAGCCGCCTCCCCCAGGATGGCGAGGGTTCACGAAGGAGAAGCTACAAAGGCCTTTTTGAGCCTCTCTAGACCATTTGCTGATGTCCTCTGGTCCTAACACCACTCCCCCCCCCCCCTTTGGGTGGGAAAAACAAGTGAGGAAGAGAGGTGTGCCCACCTCTGCCAATTCCACACTTCAGGTGGGGGAGGCGAGGTGAAGCATTACCTCGAGTCCCTTCTTTTTTGAGGATGGGGGAACCGAGCCAACCAGGGACAGGCTCCTGCACCCTCCCACTGGAGAGTGGCAGAATAAGGGGTGTACCCACCCCAGGGAAGGGACCCATTGGTCCCTGCCTTTTACCTACCTGTAACCCCTTAAGTATTTAGGGGGCACCCTGAACCTCCCTTCCTCAGATTCAGCAACAACAAGAAAATAAGATCAGAAGAAGGACGAAGAGCCGTGCTGAGCTAACAAGAGGACGACTCCCACTGACTTGGCCCAAGCCCTACAGGCCTGTCTCCCCTCGAATCTGCTCCTGCGAAATCCCAGTGTGTCCTGCAGCCAGCAACCTCAAAACCCCTGGAGGACCTGCCTGCCTTCACTTTGAAGACTGAATCTCCCGTGAACATCGGACTTGTTCAAGCAGCAACCCCTGGCAGCAGCCAGGGATTGCCAATCCAGCCCACTCTGCACCCGACGAACCCGCCCCGAGCTAGAGTGGAAAAATACCACGAGGAGGTCACACCGGTGATCCTGACCTGGCATCCAGCGACCCCTGACCTGCCTGAAGCCTCCAGACAATGCCTGCAGCCTCAATCCAGAGGATCCCCCCTACTGCGACCTGAGTGGGTACGGACTGTTGAATGTGGTTGGGTCCGGTCTCTGGAACATTCTGAATTTTGGGATTGCTCTGCTACCATCTGCTG